>NC_134405.1:300262079-300277079 GCF_038048845.1 Mixophyes fleayi | reverse complement strand
GAATTTAGACTGTAAGCTTAAATGGGGCAGGGACTGATGTGAGTGAGTTCTCTGTACAGTGCGGACTGTGCAGCTCTCCATCCTAGCGCCACTGCGGAATTAGTGGCGCTATATAAATAAATGGTGATGATGATGATGACTGAAGATGGCCAAGTCGGCAAATACATGTGTCTACAATAAAACATGGCGGCTGAACTCGAGAACCATGTTACAGCAAACAAAGTGGGTGCTGACACTTGCCACTCCTCTATTAGTATTAGTTTACGGGGTCGTTCCAATTCTGCACTGTGTATGCACTCATGACCAGCAATGTCCATAGATCTCTATGGATTGAGCAGAATTAGGATCTTTTCTAACGATGGTTATGACAGATGAAGAGTACAGATCTGAAGGTAAATTGTTGAAAACTTGTTTAGTGCGTACACATGAATCGGCATGCTGATCGGGACTTTTTTTTGGGGTCGTTGGTAAAATCGTTAAAGATGTCGCATTGGAAGAGATTTTCTGTAGTGCGTACCCAGCCTTATTCATTGCATACTGCCTTATGCGGTATGCATGTGGATCATTGGTAACATTGAGCATTTATTTTATCTTAAGAAACTCCAAATTGAGCCAGCACCTTGAGAAATTATAAACTGATCAATGGTTCCCTACAGTGGCGGGATTCTAATTGGTGGTATTACTGTAGTGTGGGCGTTGCATGGTGGTGGTAATGTTGTAGTGTTTGGGGGTTACTATTTCTAATAAGTGGTAGAGGGTGGTGCTGCAATTATCATGTATCATCATACAATCATGTATTCATGATTGCTGTAATGTGGGTAGATATTGATGTAGTATGAGTGTGTGTGTGTGGGTGGGGGGGCGGTTATTTACTAATGTCATTTTGGTACTAATAATGTATTGTCATGATATTTATTGATGTAATGGGGTGCTAGCAATGTAATGTTGGCAGTCATTAAGAAAAATAGGCCTATTTGTTAAATGTGAATGCTACTGCTTTAATATGTTGGAGCTGGTTGGGAGGCCAAAAGTATTTATTAGTTGCACAGCTTTCCAGGAGGTGAACAGTATCTATCCCTTTTCTAAACTGGGCCCCAGCATTCCAGGATTCAGCCAAGTAACTGAGCTTAAGACACCAACAGGTAGTGTAATTTGTAAGAACAGGTAGAAAAGAGACTGTCAGAATCCAAGACTTTTCCCGCGCTGCCCCCCTTCACTGGAATGAACTCCCTCGTTCCATACGTCTCTCTCCTACTCTGTGCTCCTTCAAACGTGCGCTGAAAACCCACCTCTTCCTCAAAGCATACCAACCATCCACATAACCCCGCCACTCGCTCTCAACTCGCTCTCCCCCTTACCTTTCTGGCTCCCCCTGTGCCTGTTCTGTTCTCCCTCCCTTAGGATGTAAGCTCACTTGTGCAGGGCCCTCTTCCCTCATGTCTCCCTACCTGTTCTTCTGCTCCGTTTTTGCATCAGCCTGCCTGGAGTTTCTGAAGTATTGGTATTTTTGTTTATTGTTTTGTACTCTTTCACCCTGTATAGTCGACTGTTTTGTACTGTGTACGGCGCCGCGGAAATCTTGTGGCGCCTAACCAATAAAGGATAATAATAAAATAATAATAATAACTGTCTTGATTGCGGTGGGACTGTCCTATGTACCCAGGCATGAGGGATATGTGAGGAAAGGAGAGATGTTTTAATATAATCTGGGAGTTAGGCTATTAATTTAATGGTGGAGTGTAGGCGGGGGGCTAATGAATGGGTGTTATTTCATTTATGGGTGATTGTGGGGCAATTTAATTTATTGGTGGGGCTATTTAATTTAATAGTGGGGTCTATCAATTTAAGGTGAGATGATGGGTACTTTAATTTAATGCTGGGGTAGTTTGTGTTGGTTATACCTTTTTATGTTAATAGTGTTCATCGGTGTTAATGTGGATGGTAAGCCACAATGCTTTTGTTTCTTCAACAGGTTTCTCTTTATTAAAAATGATAACAGATGAATGCAAGTACTCGCAGTAAACGACTTTGTAGTACAGAAGCACTTCAGGCAATGCAGTTTTATGTTCTTATACAGATGCAGACAGAATGGTAAAATGCACTATTCCTCTGCACATCTGTGCAGGAATCACTTGTGGGCACAGACTCTCACCTCTATATTATATGGATATACAGCTGGGAACTTCCAGTTCTCAACTGTACAGGGCTTTTATATACTGGTGGCACACAACTAACTCTGCTGCCACTTGTCCCCTCCATGTCTGGATGGAAGAAGCTGTGTAAAAAGCCAAACCTCTGGCTTGAAGGACCTGGGCATGCACAGTAGCAAATCGGACATAGATGTCCTCTGCCCCACTTCTGGTTTCCTCCTAGACCACTGGGGATTCTGGTAACCTAGGAAACCAAGGAGTCGGAGCAAAGCGCTCCTATATGCCATCAGTTTTGGGCTATTAATTGAATACGGGTCTGAGTTTGAGGAGGAGGGCTATTTATTAAATGTGAATTATTTAACGTTGTCGGAAATGGTTATATTTACCAATCATAAATGCTATTTAATTTATTGCTGGGACTGTTTGCAAGGAGGGAAATAGGTTTATTTATTAAATGTGTATGCTATTAATTTGGATGGGTAAATTTACCCGGTACTTAGAACACAGACACAGTCTAACGACATAAAATGTCCGATGCTTACATGTCAGACACTAAATATAGACTCACCTTAACAACGCTTTCAGGTATCTGTGGTCACACGACCGCAAGCCAGGGCGGGGAATTCAAACTTGCTAGGGTATTTAAACTTCACTATGACACTCTTGTTAGTGTCAGAGCAACTTGTATGCTTGGTGGCTCAGTCCTCTTCGTGGATTCCTTGTGCTACTTGGTTCTTTGCCTGACTCTTGTGTACCAGTGCTGCCTGTCTGACCATTCTTGTTCTCATGCATTTGTGTACTGATCCGGCTTGTTGACGATCCACTGCTGACTCCTTGTGTACCAGACCTGGCTATTCAGACCTTGTACTCTGCCTTCTGATTTTGCCGTTCGCCACCCAATCGTGTACCAAACCCAGATCACTCCCTCTCTGAGACCGTCTGCTGATTCCCGTACTCATCTACTTTGTTCTGCTGGCAGCCTTCGCCTCTACTCCTCTCCTATCACCACCTAACACTCTCGCCTGCAGGATCCGTGTTGCACTCCACCTTTGGAACTCATTGTTCTGCCTGACCAGACTCTTCCCCCAACCTCCAATCCTTCAAGCACTCCTTTCAAAAACTAACATCTTCGCATTTGCCTACCTTGCCACATCTTAAGTTATCTTTCTCAACTCCACCTGCCCCATTCTTTTGTTTCCCACCACCTCTAGAATGTTAGCTCTCTCCTGTCCTTACATCCTGGTCCTCAAGGAAAGGTTTCCGTACACTTTACTCTATGTTTTCTGACAGAATTGCATGTCTCATGGTGACAATTGTTTGTTTTGTATGATGCAACCGATACACTTCCTTTTTCTGTATAGACTATACGGCACTCCAGAATCTGTGGGACCTCATAAATGAGCATTGATGATGAGGTCTGTGTCACTGTTCCCTCATGAGCCAATCAGTGTCTCTGTGCTCCTCTGATCTTCCCATGTATCTGTGTCAGTAACCCTCTTTTCCCCATGTATCGTCTAGGTCATTGTGACCTCCTGTCTTTCCCACGTGCCTCTGTATGACTACCACCTGGTCTTCCCCATATATCTCTGTATCTCTCACATCTCCCCTTCTGTCTGTGTTATTTCCTATCCTTATTTCCACCATTTCTGTTTGTCTGTGTTCCCTTATTGTCCCCATATATCTTTCTGTCATGTCACCTTTGTCTTCATGTTATTACTTCCTTGTCCCTTGCCAACTTCCCCCAGAACAGCTTATGGTAAGATCTGTCTGCATGGCGCTATGTGCAATATCAAACAGTCCCTGCTATAATGTGTAAGGCATGCACAGAACACACCTTTCAGCTTCACCCAATCACTGAGCAGCAGAGCCATCAAAATCAAAATGTGACACACACATGTGCAAGAGGCATGAAGCAAATGCTGGTGCCCCCTCCATGTAGCACCCACAGCAGGAGCCTGGTCAGGCCATGCAGGGAGCCAGCAGAGAGTGCAGATGCCAGTGGGGTTCTTGACTTCTCCAAAGCATGAGACCCAGGTCAATTTCGCCCTATTCGCCCTAATAAAAGGAACGGGCCCAGGTGTATACCAAATAGGCAGGACTTATCTAAAAGTGTACTTGTCCTTTAATGACCAGAAAGTGACCACTGACCATGTATATTAAACTGAGATTTTTACAACTGTACATTATAAATAGATTGTGTTAATTACAATGGTAGAAGTCGTCTACAGATTTATAACATGGCACATTTCCTAGAAAGTGCAGATGCATTATTGGCCTAGCATGCAGCAAACACACCAAATGCACACATTCATGTTTACACCTTTACTCACAATGTAACTCCCACAGGCACTAACTCACCTGCTTCTGTTTCTAAAGGTTTTTTTGCATTTTTTTGGTTTTATTATATATGACTAGTGGCAAAAGTGTGCCTAAAAATATTTTTAAAACACTAACTTACAAAAGAATGTCAAATTAAATCCAATTGCAACTGCAGAACAATATTACAATGTCAGACAGTGCTTTTGAAAATTTCCCAGAGGTGATCATTTTTAATCTATCCTACATCCAACTTCTATTCTGCATCGATCACTATCCAACACAAAGCACATTTGGTGCATTGCACAATGTAAAATGTAATCAGACTAAGGCACACATACCGCTGTATATACTAGACATACTATATTTTAGACCAAGCACACTTGACTGAAGCTTAGGATTTAAAATGAAAATTTCAGAAAGTACAAAGCAATATGAAAAAAAGCTGGTTTCTCAAAAGGATTCTTCTTAATCAGAAAAGCATAAAACAGAGAAGCTGAACAGGTTAAATGAACAGTCGACAACGGGCATCTATAGCATACAAATGAGATGCAACTCATGAAATCAAAAGGTTAGAATTTCCAATTATTTGGCTTCTGAGAAAAGAAGTCGGAACTGCAGTTCAAAAATAACATTACATATAAATCAAAAGAGAGAAAAATAGGTCACACATTTCAATCTACCTTGCTGGGGTGCTGCCAAATCCGTAAGGGGGAGTTAACTGAAATTTTTTGCATGTTAAAAAAAAGTTAGCTTTGTTGTCATCTCTTTCTCAGGTCAAACTTAAAAAAAAAAAAAAAAAACAACAAAAAAACAACAACACTTAATTCCGCTTAAACCATTTAATTTAGCAGTGTCTCCTTGTCATGCTATCATGTCTTGTGCCAGATTGCACCATTTTTGTCCAATTACATTTACACGAGTACAATTTGGCAGACAATGGGAGGTAGGGAAACAAGTAATTTTAGTTTATTGCTCAGACTTTGAGAAAAGCCATTGTCTAATTGCACACTGTCTTAAGTGAGTTTGGACCCTAGGAGCCCCATCTAAAAAAAAGAAGTATACAAAGTTCATGGAAGTTGTAAGGCTAAAGCTGGGTACACACTACACAAATTTCGACCAACTTTTTATGCCGGGCGATTTTACATCCGATCGATGGTCCGATCGCTCGGTCCATGGACTGCATACACACTAGCCTTGTTTAGGACGATAAAGGGAAGAGCGGACGTCCCTTTAGCGACTTTTTACAGCCATGTTGTCCTGAGCAATGACTAATTTCATACTCACTGTTGTGGATCGGTGGGAAGTTTATACACACTGCACAACGGAAACGAGATTGGAACGAAAATATTAAACGGTACGACCAACCAAATGGGGCGACAATCGTTCATTTGGGCAGACTTTTGACCATCGTGTCACTGCACACACTGACCCGACTTTTGAACCGACTTTTGAACGGGAGGTCGTAGGTCGGCTGATTTAGCCCTATTATTGGATGAAAACTGTGTAGTGTGTACCCAGCCTTAGAGATGCAGATATTGGACTTGTGCAACAAGCTCACAGCAACTATCGCAATCTATCTTACCATCTGACTGTTACAAACTTTTCCCTTATCGCTGCCTTACAGATTGTATCATAATTTCTTGTTCTTGTGCATTTGGTTAACATATGCTATTGTATGCCTTGCGTAATTGTGTTAATAGGGAAGTGGGTTGTTAGTAAATTAGAGATAGAAAAAGAAGAGATGTCTGGCTTAAATAGTTAGTGTACACATGTATAATGTTATCAAAAACTTATCACGTTTAGCCAACAATGTAATTGTTCAAACAATAACAACGATCAGATACATGAGCCCCCTCTCCACAGGGAATCAACAGTCCTCAACCACCGGGGAGAGGACACCTAAGGAGTAGGTCTCAACACTGTGGTCATATTAACGGGGATATAACCTATGATTGGAAAATTGAAAAAGTGTATTTGTGACTAGGAACTGTACTTCCATCTCAGTCATAGACTGTGACCGCGATCCAATAAGACTCCGTGGCTTTGTGACTATATGCATCTGTCAAAAGCAGAAAGTCATTAAACGCGCTAGCCCTAACTGCGATCGAGATCCCTGGAAGAGTCATCTGAAGACATTGCAACAGAGTTCTTAATTCTATGTAAATATTAGCATCCACCTGGTGAACAGTATATCCGCATAACCTGTACCATTGATACACTATAAGACTGCATACCTTTATTATGGCTTGTCTGGTCTGGTCCAGCCACCAAATTATACTTTTCAAGGATATATTCAATTTGGCGCGAGGTGACATGACGTGGCTTTGTAACAGTCCACAGAGACTCAAAGTGTTGAGGAAAAATTTGTGGAAATATCTGTATGAACTTCGTGTCCCATAGGGTTGCACAGAAAAATGAGCGGAGATTTCTTACCGCAATCGCGGCATTAAACTCATCTGAACATCGAGGTGATTATCAACGACACCTAGCTGTGAATTGAATCCTCCCCTTAGAGTCTGATCTCTGACTGGTTCAGAAAGCAGAGACGTTAAACCCATGACTGGGAGTTGGCCTGTAGTCTGATCCCCACTTGCTCCCACCTAACCAGGTGGCTGTAGCAAAAAAGTCTCCAAACAACACAGCTAGGAGTGGGAATGAACATCAGATGATCCCATTAAGAGGTAGGATAATTTAATAAAAATGTTATACAATTACCATTGTAATTTTTTTCTTCTCACGTATGGTGTCAGAGTGGGGGTGTTTGATGGGAATTACAGTGGGTAACATATGGTGTCAGGGAGTGGGGGGGGTGTGAAGGGAATTACAGTGGGTAATATATGGTGTCAGGGAGTGGGGGTGTGTGAGGGCTATTTCAATAGGTGAGGGATGGTGTCTAAGAGGTACAGCACTGACGGATGGGTCAGAGGTATTTCAGGGGGTAGGTGGTTTATTTGGTGAGGGGTAAGTGTGGTGGTTGAGGTGGTATAGTTCAGCCACCAATACTTATAACCGAGTCCCGAGACATCTCAGACTTCTGAGCCTGCACTGACACTTTGTCAGTGTTCTCTGCTCTTCTTTCCCCCATGAACTACAGAATAAATGCAGGCGCTGCAACTTCAACGTAATCTACACCTGCTTTACCCCATAAAGGAAAAAAAGGTAATCATGTAGTTTAGAGCCCTAAATTATACTTAACACACCTTGCAGCATGGGAGATTGATTTATATCATCCTCTATGTCAACGCTGCTCATGGATTTAGAATAATTTAGGACTCTAAACCATACTTGCTAACCTTTGTGTGTTGGCATCCGGGAGGTGGGCGCGTGGCTCAGCAAAACACATAATTTGAGCCCACCCCCTAAACTGACAGCACCATTTTAGCCTTTTACAATATGGGGCAGGGCCATGATGACATGTGAATTGCACCACTAAGCTCCGCCTTCAATTCACTAACGAAGTGGGCAGGATCCGGGAGGTTGTCCTGCTCACCAGGACTCCCTGAAATTCATGAGTCTTCCTGACATTCCGGGAGAGAAGGTAACAAAAAATATCCAGTCTTGTAGACAGGTTCACTACAAAGCACACACATTTTCGTGGTGCAGAGAGAACATTTTTTGCAGCTATAGGTGAACCAATTTTCATGAATATCCCCTGGTATTAAGAAATAAAAGATTGAAAGATTACTTACACTTTCAGAAAAAGCAAAATGGTGGTCCCAAAATTAGAGACATTACCAAAATTATCCTGTGTGCACTTGAAACAATAAAACTATATTCATAAGACCATAATATTATGATGCTACGTAGATTCTAATAATTTCAGAAAATGTGAAGACACTTCAAGTTCCAGATTTAAAAAGAAAATTCTGTATTTATAATTGTGCATATTCTGTATATGTATATAGCATATACCACATACTGTATGACTGAGATGACAAAAATGCAGCCGATTTCCATGTTAAAAAAATCGACACACAGCAGTTGACAGCTCTACACAAATGCACTGTGTGTGTATTGGTAGATCATACTTGGCCACACTTCCAGAAATGTCCTGTAGACTTCCGAATTCCGGGTAGATCTCCCGGACTCCAGGAAGAGCAGGCCACTCCCTCTGTGATAAAATGAACCCCTGCAGCAAAATGAACATTAAGAAGTTGCCAAGTATGTGCTTGATTCATACGCAGGGCCAGTAATGTCAAAACAGCTCAACTAACTGCAGTCTCAGCTTTTTGACCTGTACCAGATCCCTTCAGGACACTGCTAAAGATTTGACAGGAGCTCAAGCGCTCATACACTGTAGAAGTAATACTTTACCTTTTTACTAGAGATGGGCGGGTCCGGTTCTCCGAGAACCGAACCCACCCGAACTTTGGGTATCCGAGTACCGAGCTGAGCAGCTCGGTACTCTCCCGCCCATTCCGAATCCAAATCGAGGCCGAACGTCATTGTGACGTCGTCGGATCTCGGGACTCGGTTCTCGCGATACTTCAACTTTATAAATACACGCCTCCACAGCAATCCATCGCCATTTGACAGAGGGAGAGAGCAGGGTGTAGTCATAGGCTAATTAGAGCAGGGACAGAGAATACCATATTGTTCTTGCAATTGCTCTAACCAAAATCGCTAGTGCAGAGAGGAGGATAGAGGTTTATTATTTTTTCTTCATATTTGGCACTCCCCAGCGCTTTTGGGGTGTCCCCCATAATTGTGCATTAATATTTCTGGCTGTCAAAAGTCATATCTGTCAGCAGTATCTACTAAATAATTTGTAGCACACCTCAGTGTTTTTGGGGTGTCCTCCCTAATTGTGCATTAATATTTCTGGCTGTCAAAAGTCATATCTGTCAGCAGTATCTACTCAATAATTTTTAGCACTCCTCAGTGTTTTTGGGGTGTCCTCCCTAATTGTGCATTAATATTTCTGGCTGTCAAAAGTCATATCTGTCAGCAGTATCTACTCAATAATTTGTAGCACTCCTCAGTGTTTTTGGGGTGTCCTCCCTAATTGTGCATTAATATTTCTGGCTGTCAAAAGTCATATCTGTCAGCAGTATCTACTCAATAATTTTTAGCACTCCTCAGTGTTTTTGGGGTGTCCTCCCTAATTGTGCATTAATATTTCTGGCTGTCAAAAGTCATATCTGTCAGCAGTATCTACTCAATAATTTGTAGCACTCCTCAGTGTTTTTGGGGTGTCCTCCCTAATTGTGCATTAATATTTCTGGCTGTCAAAAGTCATATCTGTCAGCAGTATCTACTCAATAATTTTTAGCACTCCTCAGTGTTTTTGGGGTGTCCTCCCTAATTGTGCATTAATATTTCTGGCTGTCAAAAGTCATATCTGTCAGCAGTATCTACTCAATAATTTTTAGCACTCCTCAGTGTTTTTGGGGTGTCCTCCCTAATTGTGCATTAATATTTCTGGCTGTCAAAAGTCATATCTGTCAGCAGTATCTACTCAATAATTTGTAGCACTCCTCAGTGTTTTTGGGGTGTCCTCCCTAATTGTGCATTAATATTTCTGGCTGTCAAAAGTCATATCTGTCAGCAGTATCTACTCAATAATTTTTAGCACTCCTCAGTGTTTTTGGGGTGTCCTCCCTAATTGTGCATTAATATTTCTGGCTGTCAAAAGTCATATCTGTCAGCAGTATCTACTCAATAATTTTTAGCACTCCTCAGTGGTTTGCGCTCAGAATGGATTCAAAGCAGTCCACATATGATCTAAATGAGCAACCAGGTTCTGTCACCAGTCCTGATGTTAGTGTTCCCAGTACGTCATCTGGCCAAGGCGATGTCAAACAACATAGTGTTTTCAAATTAGTGCAAAAAACAAAAACCAAAAAAAAATTTACTGTATTGAAGCGAAAAAGAAGTGTAACTGAGCAAAAGTTAAGTGACGATAAAAAAAAAATTGCAAGCATGCCATTCTACACACGCAGTGGCAAAGAGAGAATGAGGCCTTCACCTTTGGCTATTAGTGGCAGATCCCAAAAAGTTACCCAGGCTACAATTGGTGCACAACTACTGTTACGCGTCAAAGCTGAGCTGCAAGATACCAGTGAGGCATTACAGGAGAATATTTGCTCTGATTCACAAATGACAACAATCCCTGTGGAGAGTCCATCCAACAGTGGGATGTCTAATCGTGAGCATTCTGCTGATGTGTGCCTTAATAGCCCGAGTGTAGCCGGTGATACCCAAATTGAGGATGCCACTTTGGAATTAGAAGAGGATGAGGGGGAGATTTGTGTAGGCGACGAGGGCGCTAATGATGATGTTGATGATTATGATGCAGACAGATACCAAATTGCCTTTCTCAATTTCTATTTATATTCTAGATTATATAACGGCTGAATAGTTTTCTATTTTACTCCTAGTGGAGAGAGGATCTGATGCAGACAGATACCAAACTGCCTTTGTCCATTTCAATTTATATTGTACAGTATATAACGGCTGAATTTATTAGTATTTTATACAAGTGGAGGGGGGCCTAGAGAGACAGAAACCAAACTGGCTTTCTCCATGTCAATTAATATTGTACAGTCTATAACGGCTGGATTTTTTTGTATTTTATACAAGTGGAGGGGGGCCTAGAGAGACAGAAACCAAACTGTCTTTCTCCATGTCAATTAATATTGTACAGTCTATAATGGCTGAATTTTTTAGTATTTTATACAAGTGGAGGGGGGCCTAGAGAGACAGAAACCAAACTGTCTTTCTCCATGTCAATTAATATTGTACAGTCTATAATGGCTGAATTTTTTGGTATTTTATACAAGTGGAGGGGGGCCTTGAGAGACAGAAACCAAACTGGCTTTTTCCATTTCTTTACATATTTAACTATAAGTGTAGGGTGTAATATACATTCAAAGACGATGGCTGCATTGCCAATATGCATAGATGGAGAGGAAGACAATCTGTTTTGTGTGTAGAATAGGCCTACCAACGAAGAATTAAACTGTTTTTTTGGATGATTTATTACCTCAACAATTAGATTACTTGTCTCTAAAACAGTTGGAGCACTAAATTGGGTTAATTTAGGCCCAAAAACATGGATTTTCCAAAAAAATAGCAAAACAAAACCAAACAAAACCAAAACCAAAACCAAAACACGCAATGGCAGTTTTGCAAAACCAAAACCAAAACCAAAACACGACGGTAATCCAGATCCAAAACCGAATCCAAAACCAAAACACGGGGGTCAGTGACCATCTCTACTTTTTACAGAGTTGCAGTAGAATATCAGATTATCTATGATCAATCTATTTTACCTTCATGATTACATTTTTAAATATTTAAATTTTGGGATTTAGTTTTAAATGTTTAAAAACTTTAACTGATGCAGTGCATCAGTTAACTGATAATGATTCATAACTGCCAAGATTTTTAAAAAGTTCCCAATGGCACTTTGCTCAACTGGTGCACCTCAACAGGTTATCTGCAATACTGTCACGGCAGACCGAGGATCACTACTCCTCCTTCAATAAATATCAACTGATACAACACAGAAATTAGGAATTATAGAATAAGAATTACATCTATGAGGCACACAAATGTAATTTGATTGTGCAGTTTGTCAATATTGAAAACTCAAAGGGCAAATGTCTAAAATTTGAGACTAGGAAATTATGCACAATGGCTAAGTATTAGATGGAGAATACACACTATCTTGTGATGGATTTTATTCATAAATTAATATGGAATACCCCCTTTGAAAGCAAAGTTGAGATCCTCGTGTTTTGTTGAAGTATAACAGACTACTGGCGTAAACTACAGTACAAACATATAAAGACAAAAAAAATATCATGCTGAACAGCCTTCATGTCAAACAACTGTATAAAAAGCATATCCAACTGAAGAATATCTCCCATTAAAGTGAGATCTCATTCTGCCATGTTGCTATTTAGAGCCAAACCTTCTGCGACACAAATCAATATGTTATTATAGTGAATAAACATCCAAATGAACTTTAACACAGACAATTACACCTTTGGCCACAATTCCCTTTGTACCAAAACTGTTTGGAGGTTGAAGTCTAAATCATTTTCGAGCTATTAAAGTTATTTACAAATCCGAACAGTGCCGTCCTATCTGTCTGTCACATGTAGTGCACTGGTTTATGAGATAATAGTTTTATTACACAAAGTTCTGTATGTGCTTCTATGTCATGTGTCAAATACATAAGGTGCAATTATCTTAACCAGGACCAGCTGTTGCAAACATGTAAAAAACACAGGTACATTTTCAGTAATGCACTAAGATAACTCAATACAGAGCACAAATTATAAATGACGCCCTCTTGATACTGCTTACAGTTGCACTGTATATGTAAACACATTACATAAAAAAATTAAAGAAATTCAAAACAAAAAGCAAACAAACAATGAGCCCAGTAGAGATGTAGAAAGCGTTAAATTAACAACAGATGCCATACTGTTATTCCTGTAATTTACAGGGTCACTTATTATTGCATTGCAAGCAATAATCTTGTATATGCAAAGATGTTGTAGCACTGGTCATTCCATTGATAGTGTATATAACTCATACATGCCAACTTTCTCCCCCGGGAGATCCGGGGGAGAAGTCATGTGACAAGGGGTAGGAGGGGGACATGGTGACTGTCACATCACCATAGCCCCGTCCTCACTATAAAATGCCAAAATGCACGGCACTGAATAGTGGGGGTGGGGCTTAATGACACAATGAAGCCCCTCCCCTCCATTCAATTTCGGCGAATGCAGGAGCTTTGCCTACTCTTCTGGGAGTCTGGGAGGACTCCCCGAAATTCGTGAGCCTCCTGGGAATTCCAGGAGAGTAGGCAAGTATGATATAACTCAGTAAAAATAAATTATCGGGCAGTGTGGTCCTCCTCAAATGAATAACTAGCACCAGTACTGTAGCCTAAGCTGGTTACCCCTAAAACAACAAGCATAGACCCCCCTGCAAAAGCAACAACCATCACAGGCTATTTCAGGCTGGGATGGTCACACCCCAACACTGAGAACTGCAGCACAATGTGAAACCAGTCCCAGCCCAGCCATTGGACCTGAAAAAACTTGCAGATGCATTTTGCATACCTACTATATTTCATAACTAAATTATTTTGAGCTGAATGGAGCCAGGGAACCCTTATACATCACCCTAAGTAGAGTGTTAGGTTAAGTGGATGAGGCATCTCTCTTCCAGAAGCTTCCACACACCAGCATCTATGCTGCAATGTAGTACAATATTACAATAAGTTATCTGCCAAAGTATAGTGTAATGTTATGTATATGAGGACTGTATTTTCAGATACAGTAGGTATGGAAGATTCAAGTCCATAAATAGTGGGACATTGGACAATAATCTAGCAGTATTGACATCCCTATTCTCATATTATATTGCTAATCATTGAGTTGGTTTTCTTTTACATTTTTGTAAATTACACTATATACAGTCAAGTCCATAAATATTGGGACCGACTCAATTCTCATATTTTGGCTCTATACACCACCACAATGGATTTGAAATGAAACTAACAAGATGTGCTTTAACTGCAGACTTTCAGCTTTAATTTGAGGGTATTTACATCCAAATCAGGTGAACCGTGTAGGAATTACAAAGATTTCTATATGTGCCTCCCACTTTTTTAAGGGACCAAGAGTAATGGGTTAATCGACTCAAAAGCTATTTCATGGACATGTGTGGGCTATTCCCTCGTTATTTCATCAATTAAGCAGGTAAAAGGTCTGGAGTTGATTCTAGCTGTGACATTTGCATTTGGAATCTGTTGCTGTCAACTCTCAATACGAGATCCAAAGAGCTGTCACTATCAGTGAAGCAAGCCAATATTAGACTGAAAAATCAAAACAAACCCATCAGAGAGATAGCAAAAACATTAGGTGTGGCCAAATCAACTGTTTGGAACATTCTTAAACAGAAAGAACGCACCGGAGAGTTCAGCGACACCAAAAGAACTGGAAGACCACGGAAAACAACTGTGGTGGATGACAAAAGAATTTTTTTCCTGGTGAAGAAAAGCTCCTTCACAACAGTTGGCCAAATCAAGAACACTCTCCAGGAGGTAGGTGTATATGTGTCAAAGTCAACAATCAAGAGAAGACTTCACAAGAGTGAATATAGAGGGTTTACAACAAGATGTAAACCATTTGTGAGCCACAAAAACAGGAAGACCAGATTAGAGTTTGGCACACAACATCTAAAAAAGCCATTACAGTTCTGAAACAACATCCTATGGACAGATGAGACAAAGATCAACTTGTACCAGAGTGATGGGAAGAGAAGAGTATGGAGAAGGAAAGGAACTGCTCATGATCCAAAACATACCACCTCATCAGTGAAGCATGGTGGTGGTAGTGTCATGGCGTAGGCATGTATGGCTGCCAATGGAACTGGTTCCCTTGTATTTATTGATGATGTGACTGCTGACAAAAGCAGCAGGATGAATTCTGAAGTGTTTCGGGCAATATTATCTGCTCATATTCAGTCAAATGCTTTAGAACTCATTGGACGGCGCTTCACAGTGCAG